>NW_026882936.1:0-43723 GCF_032173495.1 Musca vetustissima
ATCGGAAGATATTTAGCGATTTGGTGGACCATTTACATCAAATCGGACGAAACTATATATGGGAGCTATATTAAATCTGGACCATTTCTCCAAACTTGGCAGACATCCCTCTAGGCTTAATTCAGTACGTTATGCCAAATTTCGTGCAAATCAGAAGATATATAGGGACTTTGGGCACTATTTACATGAAATCGGACGAAAATATATATGGGAGCTATATCTAAATCTCAACCGATTTTCACAAAACTTGGCAGACATCATTCTAGACCTAAATGATTAGGCTGTACCAAACTTCGTGCAAATCGAAAGATATATAGGGACTTTGGGGCACCATTTACATGAAATCGGACGAAACTATATATGGGAGCTATATCTAAATCTGGACCGATTTCACGAAACTTTGCAGACATCATTCTAGACCTAAATGATTAGGTTGTACCAAATTTCGTGCAAATCGAAAGATATATAGGGACTTTGGGGCACCATTTACATGAAATCGGACGAAACTATATATGGGAGCTATATCTAAATCTGGACCGATTTTCTCCAAACTTGTTAGACATCTTTCTAAGCTCAATTCAGTACGTTATGCCAAATTTCGCGCAAATCGAAAGATATATAGGGACTTTGGGGCACCTTTTACATGAAATCGGACGAAACTATATATGGGAGCTATATTAAATCTATTTTCTCCAAACTTGGCATACATCACTCAAGGCTTAATTCAGCACGTTATACCAAATTTCGTGCAAATCAAAAGATATATAGGGACTTTGGGGCACCATTTACATGAAATCGGACGAAACTATATATGGGAGCTATATCTAAATCTGGACCGATTTCACGAAACTTGGCAGACATCATTCTAGACCTAAATGATTAGGTTGTACCAAATTTCGTGCAAATCGAAAGATATATAGGGATTTTGGGGCACCATTTACATGAAATCGGACGAAACTATATATGGGAGCTATATAAATCTGGACCGATTTCTCCAAACTTGTTAGACATCATTCTAAGCTCAATTCAGTACGTTATGCCAAATTTCGCGCAAATCAAAAGGTATATAGGGACTTTGGGGCACCTTTTACATGAAATCGGACGAAACTATATATGGGAGCTATATCTAAATCTGGACCGATTTTCTCCAAACTTGGCATACATCACTCAAGGCTTAATTCAGCACGTTATACCAAATTTCGTGCAAATCAAAAGATATATAGGGACTTTGGGGCACCATTTACATGAAATCGGACGAAACTATATATGGGAGCTATATCTAAATCTGGACCGATTTTCACGAAACTTGGCAGACATCATTCTAGACCTAAATGATTAGGTTGTACCAAATTTCGTGCAAATCGAAAGATATATAGGGACTTTGGGGCACCATTTACATGAAATCGGACGAAACTATATATGGGAGCTATATCTAAATCTGGACCGATTTTCTCCAAACTTGTTAGACATCTTTCTAAGCTCAATTCAGTACGTTATGCCAAATTTCGCGCAAATCGAAAGATATATAGGGACTTTGGGGCACCTTTTACATGAAATCGGACGAAACTATATATGGGAGCTATATCTAAATCTGGACCGATTTTCTCCAAACTTGGCAGACATCACTCTAGGCTTAATTCAGTACGTTATACCAAATTTCGTGCAAATCAAAAGATATATAGGAACTTTGGGGCACCATATACATGAAATCGGACGAAACTATATATGGGAGCTATATCTAAATCTGGACCGATTTTCACGAAACTTGGCAGACATCATTCTAGACCTAAATGATTAAGCTGTACCAAATTTCGTGCAAATCGAAAGATATATAGGGGCCGTTTACATTAAATCGGTTAAATATATATATGGGAGCTATATCTAAATCTGAACCGATTTTTCCCAATTTCAATAGGGTTCGTCCTTGGGCCGAATAAGTGACCTATGCCAAATTTCATTCAATTCGGATCATAAATGCGACCTGTACTTTGTTTACAATTTAACATGGACAGACAGACAGACAGACAGACGGACAGACGGACGGACGGACGGACATGCATAAATCGACTTAGAAAGTGATTCTATGCATATTCTTAAAAATATATATACATATTTTTTATTTATTTTTATTTTATAGCATGAAATTTATTATATTGCAAAAACATACCTTATATTTACATAATATCATATAATATAAATAAGCACATTGCCTGAGAAGTTGGCGTAATGATTATCCCCATTTTAACATCATCTATAAAGAAACAACAAAATTAAAATGCATTGGAATATGAAACATCTTTCAGATATTACTTACAACATTTCACCAATTGCCATTTATTTGCCCCATCCTAAGAGTAAAACAATGCATTAAATTAATAATATAAATAATTGTATATTATTTTAATCTTACCTAATTTAACCAAGAAAACACGTATTCTTTATCCCAAATTTCTTTTATATATTTTCAGAAAGAATTTTCTATTTGTTTCTGTCAATATTTCATAGTACACTCGATTCAGACTTTTGTTTTGTTTTCATATTTCGGGAAGAACGACATTTTCGACGACATATCAAGTGTTTAGTCATGAATGACAATTCCATAAATTTCGTCAACGTTTCGTTAACGAAATTATCACGCAAGAGAGTATTTTCTACTGGGTATAAGAGTATGAAAAAAATATACACACCAACACAAGAACAAAGCAAGTTTATGAATGTAAGTCAAACCTTGAAATTTTACAAAATTTATTACATTTCAAATTACAAAAGTGATACAAAAGGTTACTTGTGTGTGGGTTCCGTGTGGATATGTCTGAGTTGAGTGATGTTGATAGTTGGTAGAAAATAAATTGCATTTGTTATGCACAACATGTTGTTGATGTTTTAATTGACCCATATGAAATTGAAGTAAGACAGAGATGATTGTGTTGCACATACAAAAAAAAAAAGAAATTTTATATGGGCTGCCTAATCAAAAGTTTTTTTTAATATTCTCCAAGAAAGCATCACTAAAAATTAAAAATTGGGCCACCTCCAAAACATGACTTTAAACGCTACATATGCATGAAGTAAAATCGTATGCATCATATGCATGATGCACCAAGGACCCAAAATATAGCCGATATGCACAAAAAGGACTAAAAGTAGTATAAACTAACTTTGGATATAGCTTCCATTAATATTTTCATCTGATTCGTTTTTGACATATTTTGCAGAAATGCTGACATAGCCCAAATATTCGACCGACTTCATGTTTATTGGCTTTCAAATAATCAACGAGTGTCCGATTGAGATTTGCTTTAAATCGATTTACATTTACATAATTTTGTCTTATAGCTATCTATCCAAATGAAGAGTTTAGTATAGGTTACTGAATGAAATGTTTATGGATTGATCTAAGTCGGTTCATATTTATATATAGATCATGTTGTGTTAGAATGCATCTGTTGAATATACCCAAAGTGGTGAGGGGTACCATATAGTCGGCCAGTTTCGACTTTACTACTTTCCTTACTGGGATTTACTGCGTAATGTCACCATTCCAACGAGCATAAATATGAAATTGTTTGATCAATACTTTACGAAAAATCTATCAGTACAGCCATCTGGATTTCTTTTTCCCCAACCCAATATATAGATTGTGAATTCACGTAATAGGCATGTTAACACATTATCGAAACGTGTAAACATGCCAAATTGAAGTTGTCATTTTCAAGTGAATGAATGAGAAGAAGAATATTGCCAACCATATTTATTATAAACACATAGAAATGTAGTAGTAAAAATTAGCAGATTCTTGCGAAGAAAATAGTAAAATCTAGTAGATTTTTGCAGTACGGGAACAGGCCATTTACTGACTCGGTCGGTATGTTCCAATAATGTAATCGAAGAGAGAATATTACATCCAAAGGAAGTCAAATTTTGGAACGCTTTTTGGTCAGAAGGTTTGATTGGGCCTTCTTGCAAAACGACTCCGCTAAGCGTTATGGTAATATGATAACGTTATGGCCACATAATAACCGACTATATTTGCTGCTATTGAAGAATATGACTTGGAGAATGTGTGGTTTCAATGAAACTGCGCCACATGCCACACAACTCGAACGAAGATGGCTTTATTACAAGAGACATTTCAAGTAGCCACGAAGATCATGTGATTTGACACCATTTGGCCTTTTTTAAGGGACTACGCAAACGACCGTGTATATGCAGATAATCCATAAACTCTTGGCTCAAACTTTATGAAAAACAAGTAAAACGGGTCAGTCGGTGTTATGGTTTGTGGAAGTCTACGGAAGTACACATATGTTTTATTATTCTCTTTATATAAGGTATATATTTTTATCCATCTGTGGAGAGGTACCAAAAGAGGTTGCATTATGGACCCTACGTTCGAATTTAATTTAGATTTGATAAAATCATATAATATTTGGTAAAATAAATGGTACCCATCTTCGAACATAATCTATCATCCGATAATGTATTAAAAATTTTAAAAATGTGACATTTCGGTGGATGTGGAAGAAGGAGTGGACCTACTAGTTTCAATTCATATGAGATTAACAAGTTTTCTACATTTTGACTCTTTGTAAGAAAGCCCCTTGATATAAAAAAAATCATGTTCAGCTGCATTTTTACCATTTTGTGTTTGAGTTACCCCAAGAAAATTGTGTTTTATGTTTCAGACAAATATGTACTACGATGTGCGAATTTTGTATTAAATCGGAGATTACATACAATTATTATTGGATTAGCAAATATTCAAAATGTTAAGTTTACCAATAAATAATTAATGTCTGTTACATTTTTTTATTTTCGATTTTTTAATTAAGTTTTTGTTTATTAAATGTTAGTAACGATAATATAAATATAAAATATTATAAAAAAGGAATTCATAAAAATTTAAATGGATATTCATTAAAATATAAATGAAAATTTTTATATTAAGGTATCAAAAATGGAATTAAAAAAGTATCAAAATTGAAAATACGAAATGTGTTTAAACGTTTGTTGTAGGATTATCGATCCTCATGTGCTGCAGCTACAAGCGTAGATCCTGTCTTTCTGGTGCGCACTGCTGCTGTTGGGGGATATCGTTTTGTTGTTGATGATGCATTTGGAGGTTGTGTGGTTGCTGATTTTGTTGTGGATGATGATGTTGTTGTTGGTATTGAGAATAGTAGTAAATAGGGATGGATTGATGATGAAAGTAGTAGTGCTATTTGTGGATGGTGGTGCTGTTGTGAGTGGTGTTGCTGTTGTGGATGGTAATGCTGTTGTGGAAGGTTATATCGTGGTTGTGGTTGGTTATAATGTTGATATCGAGTGTTGATGGTAAAATTGTTCATGTGGATGATATCTTTAGTGCTGGCGGCTTAATCTCAGGGAATGATTTTTTTTAACTTTCTTATTAATATATATAGCTCCCATATATATTTTCGTCCGATTTAATTTAAATTGTGTAGCTCCTGTATATAGTTTTGTTCTGATTTTAGGTAAAAGGTGCACCAAAGACCCAAAGTTAGAACGTTTGCTACACACTTTTGCACAACGTACTGAAATTAGTATAGCCTAACGTGTGCCAAGTTGTTTAGGAATCGGTTTGGAAAGTTTTGTTGAAATCGGTTTAGATTTGGATGGAGCTCCCATATATATTTTGTAAGAAGCAACTCTACATCTGACCAAATGACAAATTTTGTATGGGTTGCAGAATGACATCCATTCCAATTGCATGCTAATGGTCCTTCAAAAATGCGAGGTCTGTTAAGATTTATCTGTTGAATATACCGAAAGTGGTGAAGGGTATCACATAGGCCCTGTCAGACTTTACTACTTTCGTTATTATACCTTTGTAATTAATGTTACTCCATGTCTTTCAAAAACCAACATACCGAATCATCCTTAGCCGTTGTTTAAACAAACATTGCCTACGCACTTGAAGAATAACAACAAAACATAAATTAAAGTAGCGTGGAAACAGTGAACATTTATCACCAGGAAATGACCCAAAGCTCTATGTGTGGAATACAAAACAAGTGGAATAGCGTTAAGTTCGGCCGGTCGAACTTTGGATACCCTCCACCATAAATATACTGACAGGTACTTGAAATGAAAACATAGGGAAGATATCAAAACGTGGATCTATACCGACATTTCTAAAAAGGGATTATGTAAACCATAAACAAATTCCTGAAATTTTTAATGGATAATTATACCCTCAGCCTTATGGCTAATGAGGATGTATACCATTTAACTCAGCCTTATGGCTAATGAGGGTGTATACCATTTAACACGGTGATAATGTGCCCCATCGAAATATTGGTTCTAGACCTCATATTACTTTGGGCTAAATCCGTTTCAGAAAATTTTTCTTCCAAACTTAGTTCAAATTCAAAGATGGGGAATAGCGGTCCACTCCTTCTGGAACCTCCACACAGGGGCTAGGTCTAAATGCGGCTATAGTTCATTATCGAACCTTACGTTATAATTTTTTATATCGCTATCTATATATATCTATAGCTATATCTAAATCTAAACCGATTTGCACGAAACATAGCACACATCATTCTATAACTAATTCAAAAGGCTGTATCAAATATCGTACAACTGGAATGATATATATGGACTTCTGTCGACCATTTACCTTAAATCGGGCGAAACTATATATGGGAGCTATATCTAAATCTGAACCGATTTTCACGAAACTTAGCAGACATCACTCTAGACCTAATTCAGTAGGCTATACCAAATTTCGTGCATTTGCATTACATTTCAATATGGTTCTTCCTTGGGCCAAATAAATGACAAGTGCCAAATTGCATCCAAATCGGATCATAAATGCGACCTGTACTTTGTTCACAAAAATACATAGACGGACGGTCTGTCCGTCCATGTCTAAATCGACTCAGAAAGTGATTCTATGCATATTCTCAAAAGGAACCATGGGTCTATCTCGATTATTTTTGCCTGTTACAAACATATGCACAAAGGCATAATATCCAGTAACACAGTGAGTAACTCATCGAAATATTTATTTCCGACCCCATAAAGTATATATATATATTCTTGGTCAGCGCAAAGTTTTATCATAATTTAGCTTTGTCCTTTGTTATCACTCTAGCCTCTAAACTAATTGCGATATTTCGTCAAAATTTTGCATAAAATCGTATTTGTCTGCAGGCAGTCAAGTTCAAAGATGGGCTATATCGGTTCACGTTTAGGTATTTTGGGGTTCCTGAGCGCGTTTTCAACCGAATTCGCTGTAATTTGGTATTCTGTAGTCGTATGTGGTAACAAAGTTCACTCCCAAAAAATATTAATATAAATTATGAATTGTTCCGTGTGTTGGGGTTGTCCCCAATTAAAAGGCGTATTCTAGCATATTATGGGGCATAGTTGGTACTCTAAATAGTCAGTTTTTACTCTACAGAGAATGGAATCCTAAGACAATTTAGCCATCTTTTGTAATCATTCCGCCTTTTAAGGATATCGTGATAAAAAAACTCGAACCTGACGATAATGAAATATATCTGCCAGCATTTAGGTATTCCCCCATATAATGATACCTCCTGAAGGAAAGAATTGAGATACAAACCAGTAAGGAAAGTAGTAAAGTCGGACGGGGCCGACTATATGATACCCTTCACCACTATGGGTATATTAAGCAGGACTATAACATAAAATTGGATGAAAAAAATGTGATATTTATCTAAATGTGAATCTACCTAGATCTATACATAAAGTATGTCAATCGACTTCAAACAAATATAAATAGGTCATCCGTTGGGCTATGTCTGCACTTCTAGAAAACGCAACTACGTAATTCTATGCTCAATTTTTTAAGTTGTGCAAAATTTGATGTCAATCTGACTAACATGAGGAGTTTGATGCCCAATTTACTAGAAATCGGGCGAAAATATATATGGAAGCTCTATCCAAATATTGAGCGATTTCAAACAAACTTGTCACAGGTTAGGTTATACAACTTTCAGAACGTTTTATTCCAATTGGTTCCTTAGTACGTCAATTACTTAAAATCAATCTATAATAAAAGGGAGCTATATCTAAATCTGGACCGATTTTCACGAAACTTGGCAGACATCATTCTAGGCTCAATTAAGTACGTTATGCCAAATTTCGTGCAAATCGAAGGATATATAGGGACTTTGGTGCACCATTTACATGAAATCGGACGAAACTATATATGGGAGCTATATCTAAATCAGGACCTATTTTCACGAAACTTGGCAGACATCATTCTAGACTCAATTCAGTACGTTATGCCAAAATTCGTGCAAATCGGAAGATATTTAGCGATTTTGGTGGACCATTTACATCAAATCGGACGAAACTATATATGGGAGCTATATCTAAATCTGGACCGATTTTCTCCAAACTTGGCAGACATCCCTCTAGGCTTAATTCAGTACGTTATGCCAAATTTCGTGCAAATCAGAAGATATATAGGGACTTTGGGCACTATTTACATGAAATCGGACGAAACTATATATGGGAGCTATATCTAAATCTGGACCGATTTTCACGAAACTTGGCAGACATCATTCTAGACCTAAATGATTAGGCTGTACCAAATTTCGTGCAAATCGAAAGATATATAGGGACTTTGGGGCACCATTTACATGAAATCGGACGAAACTATATATGGGAGCTATATCTAAATCTGGACCGATTTTCACGAAACTTGGCAGACATCATTCTAGACCTAAATGATTAGGTTGTACCAAATTTCGTGCAAATCGAAAGATATATAGGGACTTTGGGGCACCATTTACATGAAATCGGACGAAACTATATATGGGAGCTATATCTAAATCTGGACCGATTTTCTCCAAACTTGTTAGACATCTTTCTAAGCTCAATTCAGTACGTTATGCCAAATTTCGCGCAAATCGAAAGATATATAGGGACTTTGGGGCACCTTTTACATGAAATCGGACGAAACTATATATGGGAGCTATATCTAAATCTGGACCGATTTTCTCCAAACTTGGCATACATCACTCAAGGCTTAATTCAGCACGTTATACCAAATTTCGTGCAAATCAAAAGATATATAGGGACTTTGGGGCACCATTTACATGAAATCGGACGAAACTATATATGGGAGCTATATCTAAATCTGGACCGATTTTCACGAAACTTGGCAGACATCATTCTAGACCTAAATGATTAGGTTGTACCAAATTTCGTGCAAATCGAAAGATATATAGGGATTTTGGGGCACCATTTACATGAAATCGGACGAAACTATATATGGGAGCTATATCTAAATCTGGACCGATTTTCTCCAAACTTGTTAGACATCTTTCTAAGCTCAATTCAGTACGTTATGCCAAATTTCGCGCAAATCGAAAGATATATAGGGACTTTGGGGCACCTTTTACATGAAATCGGACGAAACTATATATGGGAGCTATATCTAAATCTGGACCGATTTTCTCCAAACTTGGCATACATCACTCAAGGCTTAATTCAGCACGTTATACCAAATTTCGTGCAAATCAAAAGATATATAGGGACTTTGGGGCACCATTTACATGAAATCGGACGAAACTATATATGGGAGCTATATCTAAATCTGGACCGATTTTCACGAAACTTGGCAGACATCATTCTAGACCTAAATGATTAGGTTGTACCAAATTTCGTGCAAATCGAAAGATATATAGGGACTTTGGGGCACCATTTACATGAAATCGGACGAAACTATATATGGGAGCTATATCTAAATCTGGACCGATTTTCTCCAAACTTGTTAGACATCTTTCTAAGCTCAATTCAGTACGTTATGCCAAATTTCGCGCAAATCGAAAGATATATAGGGACTTTGGGGCACCTTTTACATGAAATCGGACGAAACTATATATGGGAGCTATATCTAAATCTGGACCGATTTTCTCCAAACTTGGCAGACATCACTCTAGGCTTAATTCAGTACGTTATACCAAATTTCGTGCAAATCAAAAGATATATAGGAACTTTGGGGCACCATATACATGAAATCGGACGAAACTATATATGGGAGCTATATCTAAATCTGGACCGATTTTCACGAAACTTGGCAGACATCATTCTAGACCTAAATGATTAAGCTGTACCAAATTTCGTGCAAATCGAAAGATATATAGGGGCCGTTTACATTAAAGGGTATAAAAACTTCACCACACTGTGGTACAGGGTATTATGTCTTTGTGCATATGATTGTAACAGGCAAAAGGAAACGAGATAGACACATGTTTACTTTTGAGAATATGCATAGAATCACTTTCTGAGTCGATTTATGCATGTCCGTCCGTCCGTCCGTCTGTAGATGTTAAATTGTAAACAAAGTACATGTCGCATTTATGAACCGATTTGGATGAAATTTGGCACAAGTCATTTTTGAGCCAAGGGCGAACCCTATTGAAATCGAAGAAATCGGTTCAGATTTAGATATAGCTCCCGTATATAACTTCGTCCGATTTAAGGTTAATGGGGTACCAAAATCTTTCGATTTGCACGAAATTTGGCATAAAGTACGGAATTATTTCCAGAATGATGTGTGCTAAATTTCGGGAAAATCGGGTCATATTTAGATATAGCTCCCATATATTTATTCGTCCGATTTAAGGTAGACGGCGCACCAAAGTCCCTATATATCTTTCGATTTGCACGAAATTTGGCACAGGGTACTGAATTAGGTCCAGAATGATCTGTGCTGAGTTTCGTAAAAATCGATTCAAATTTTTATATAGCTTCCATATATAGTTTTGTCCTATTTTATGTAGATGGTGCACCAAAGTCCTTATATATATTTCGATTTGCACGAAATTTGGCATAGAGTACTGAATTGAGTCTAGAATGATGTGTGCTAAGTTTTGTGAAGATCGGTTCAGATTTAGATATAGCCCCCATATATATTTTCGTCCGATTTTACATAAATGATGCACCAAACTTCTAATGTTTGTCCGATTAACACGAAATTTTGCACAACATATCAAATTGAAACTTGAATGACGTTATTGGGTATTGTTGAAATTGGTGCAGATCCAGCCATAGCTTCCATATGTATTTCGAACGGGTGTCTGATTGAGATTACATTTTTAACAGTGTGGCGTACCGAATAGCGTGTATCAATTTTGCTATAAATCATTTTCCATAAATTTGTCCCATTGTACGCCGACGACTCTAAATCTGCTCGAATTAAATTAAATTTATCATAGGTTACAGAAATACATTATTATGTTCCTTCGAGGGAACATTGACATACAATTGTAAGGATTCATATGTACAATTTACTCGACATAAATTTTAGGAAATTGGGATTAAAAATTTTTAATCCCAATTTGCATAAAAACAAGTGAAACTACTACAGTAATTCCTACCACAAAAAAGAGAAAATTTAAATAAAAATTTAATTTAAATGAACACATTAGTATCAAGGGAATAATAATTCAGGTTACAAAAACACTTACAACATCTAACCGTAGTGAACTCCCATTCCAACTACCGTCATAGCATAACCAACAAGAGGAGCAGCATCCAACTAGAAAAGGTTTATGACAGTAATTGGATGTGACAAAAAGTGTTGTTGAGTGTCTTCCGAACAAATTAAACAACTGTGCGACTGTGTGATACTCCCTTTTGGTGTTGCCCAAAATTTCTATTCCCATATTGGACACACCCTTTTTGCACATTGGACATATTACTAGAATAACAGGCAACACTGTATGAAATTGTTGTGGTATGTGTGTGTGTGTGCAATACAGAAATGTAATGTATAATTCATGTTTTGTGAACACTGCCAGAAACAAACTTAAATTACAAATTAAAATGGCATTCACAAATGACTTCAATTAGAAATGATTAGAGGATAGCTGGTAAAGTGACAATGGCTATGGAAATAATTTGGGGAAATTGTAAAGGGTTCATTTTGAGAATGTGAAATTACTGTATGAATATAACCTCTATAAAAAGATGGTTAATTTAAAAACATATATTTTTAATGGACGGAAACTGAAGGAATTTTAATAAAAAATAATTGAGTTCTCCTAGATTTGGTGCGTTGAGTTTGTACCTTGTCCCATACTTGAGCTGATATTGTTTATTGCCCAAAATCGATATATTACGTTTACATTGAATGTTCTAATGATAAATCATGGTTTAATGTAGGGGAAGTCAAGGCTGAATACTCCAAATTGAAGTTCACAAAATTCGGTTGAATATTCACCACACCGTGGTACAGGGTATTATGTCTTTGTGCATATGTTTGTAACAGACAAAAATAATCGAGATAGACCCATGGTTCCTTTTGAGAATACGGATAGAATCACTTTCTGAGTCGATTTATGCATGTCCGTCTGTCCATGTTAAATTGTAAACAAAGTGCAGGTCGCATTTATTATCCGAATTATATGAAATTCGGCACAGCTCATTTATTTGGGCCAGGGACGAACCCTATTGAAATTGGGAAAAATCCGTTCAGATTTAGATATAGCTCCCATATATATTTTCTCATACTCATACTATATGATTCCTATTTAAATGGTTATATGGCATTTAAAATTTTCAAAATTACATAATAATATATGTATTACCACTGTTCTGTTGTTTCACAAATAGGTTTTAATGTACACAGCATTCCAGCAACGATAAAACGCACTAACTACAACCGAGCACACTATCTGTTTGACATGTTTAAGCCCAGAAACTGATTTATAGAACAGTTTGACTTTTGCCACTTTGTTGTGACATGTTGATTTAGCTCCCTGTGCTCACACACTCAACATCGTCGTAGTTGTTTGGCATCATCAACAGCAATTGTTCGACCATAAACATGACAACTCAAAACTCATATTTTTCAGACCATACTAATATGGTGGTATGAGGAACTATGCGTTGTTTATAATTTAGAAAGTTTACTTATTTGTGTTTAATGTCATTTATGTGGCGTTAAACTGACAGAAAGAAAACTGATATTGGAAAATACTTTAAAAAGAGTTTCCGGTTGTATTCATGATTTGAAACACGGAACTTTGGTAATTACACATCCAATTCAAAATAATCTCAATACATATTTGTGATCCAAATAAAGATTTTTAGATTTTTCTTACGAAATATTTAACTTTTATATTCTTCATTCGCTATCGTCTGCCTGGGCAGACAGACGAACATGATAGGGCTCTGAAATTTTGCACAGACATTGCTAGTACTCCTAGGATGTTTGGTATATCGATAATACGGAATCGGATATTTGGACCTATTAAAAACCCCTGCTAAAATTATTCCAGTGACAGCTCATTATATTGTTTACAAGAGTACAAAAGCATATTGGTGAGAATTTTCCAGAAAAAAAGTTATTCGTGGTGGAATTCAAGCGTGATTTCTTTATATTTGGCTGGAAAACCACAAGTGGCTGTCATTAGAGCACTCCAGCATTTAAATATGAATAAATATTTTGTGTCTCGTACCAACTCTCGTTACAGTGATGCTGGTAGCATAGCACGACATCAAGGAAGTGGACGGAAGTGGCTACCAAAATCTCCGGATACCAATCCGTTTGACTATTGTGTCTGGAGTATTTTGGAATGCAAGGTTAGCACTAAAAAATACCAAAGTGCCTATCACCTCAAACATGCGCTTCGCCGGGAATGGGCCAAAATATCGCAGAGCAACATTCGGTCAGCATGTGACGGTTTCATTGTCCGTTTGAAGGACATAATTCGTTCCAAAGGTGACCAATTACAACAAATCTAAACTTATTCTAAAAGATGTAAAAATTATGGTGTTTGACCTTGTTTGCAGTTTTTATACCCTTCCCCACAATGTGGTAGAGGGTATTATGTCTTTATGCATATGTTTGTAACAGGCAAAAAGAAATATATATTTTCGTCCGATTTAAGGTAAATGGGGAACCAAAGTCCCTGTATATGTTTCGATTTGCACGATATATAGCATAGCGTACTGAATTAATTCCAGAATAATGTGTGCCAATTCTCGAGAAAATCGGTTCAGATTTAGATATAGCTCCCATATATATTTTCTTCCGATTTAATGTAAATGGTCCACCAAATACACTATATATCTTTCGATTTGCACGAATTAGGTCTAGAAAGATGTATTGAATTAGGTCTAGATGTATGTTAAGTTTCCTGAAAATCGGTTCAGATTTAGATATAGCTCCCATATATATTTTCGTCCGATTTAATGTAAATGGTCCACCAAATACCCTATATATCTTGCGATTTGTACGAAATTTGGTATAGTGTACTGAATTATGTCTAGAATGATGTGTGTTCAGTTTCGTGGCAATCGGTCCAGATTTAAATATAGCTCCCATATATATTTTCTACCGATTTTAAGTACTTAATGCATATAACTTAACCAGTGACAAGTTTCAATGAAATCGGTTTAGATTTCGATATAGTATATATATATATATATATATATTAATGGTCCTTCAAAAATTCGACGTCTGTTAGGATTCATCTGTTGAATATACCCAAAGTGGTGAAGGGTATCATATAGTCGGCCCCACCCGACTTTATTACTTTCCTTACTGGTTTTATCTCACCCTGTATTTAAGTTTTGGCCTAATTGAACAACCGTGCATTATATGTTATACTGCAGCACGGCGCGCTGTCCACTATTTTATCTCGTGTATATGGAACAGACGTAGGCTCCTCGGTAAACCATTTACATAAAATTAGACGCAAATACCTATGGTAAATATATCTCAATTTAAACCGATTTTTTGCATCTTTAATACACATCACTCCAAACTCCCCTCTTCCAATGGGAGCTATATGGGAGCTAAATCTAAATCTGATCCGATTTCTACAAAACTTAACAGACATTAAAATGGACCTAATTCAGTACGCTGTGCAAAATTTTGACTCAATCGGACAAATATCGGGTGTTTGCTGCTCCATTTTTTAAATGAAATCGGACGAAAATATCTGTGAGAGCTATATCTAAATCTGAACCTATATCTCCAATTACAAATTAAGCGATCTTATATTATACATTGTGAAACATAATAAAATTATTTGAAGCAAAGATTTAGCTTGGTTCAATTTGAACCATTTTTTGTGCTATATATTTTACCCTTACCCACTTGTTATATGTACAAAACTGTATATATTTTGCAACCAATTTATTCCTAATGACAGTAATGTGCGCGTGACATAAAGGAAGCGCGTGTTGGTTACTAACTCCCGTTGGTTACTAGCTATGATATGGCAGTTATTGTCGACATTAGCGTTATCTACATTGCAGACTAGATGATGATGATGATGCGTTAATACTTATGAGACCGACCCGTTATATTTATTATAGTTATAAAGTGTTAATGCATTCATCATTACAACCGCACTTTTTTGTTCGAAATGATGAGATAAATGAAATTTTTAAATTTTAAAAATATCATTCTAATAAATTGCAAAGCAATATTTAGACCCAAATTATTATTCGACCAACACGAAATTTTTCACGGGGAGATAACCTGTAAGACCCATAACAGGAGGAAATATATATGGTATGATAGCACTTGATTTCGGCAAAAAGGATCCCACTTTAATATAAGAGCTAAGAGAGTGGAAATTTTCGGCTCATTGGGTCTATATATTTCGTTCACATTAGGTGGAGCGGCATAAATGAACAGTGTGAAATGTGAAATTCGGATCATATTAATCTGGACAGTATGTACGTATGTATCACACATGCAACGAAACCATTGCTTTCCGGACCGCATTATATCTCGAATAGGCAACGGTAGAGATGAAGTCTATTCAACAGCTTTTCAATCGAATATAAACTAATTTGATATTTAGAATTATCATTTGGTGTTAAATCGTCCTACTCAAAAATTATAATAATTAATCTTTGGGTTCACACACTTTTGATGGCAACTGAAGGGTCTTAATTTGGTATTCCTTGGTGCGTAAACAACATCTTTACAGAAAAATTTCGATATAAGTCCATAATTCAGACTTTGTTTATCTCCTGGCATCAGCATACCACTACATAGGCCCCCAAATCCCGATCAAATACTTGTTCACACAACAACATTCAAATATTACACACCACATTCTACAATATGATGAAAGGAAATACAAATTTCTACGTGTACGGTGGTGTATGTTGTAACATATGTGTCGGTGGTAACATTTAAGGGGACCCCCCCATTCTCGGTGTCAAAAATTTTTTTGATTTAATTCGAATCTACTCTAATTCTAGAATGTCTCTACAAAATTTCAAGTGAAAATCTCAAGAACTCTTAAAGATATAGCCGATTTATTGTGTTAGCATCAAGTGACGGCTAAAGGGCTTCTCAAACTTTAAACGCGTTTTTCTCAAAACGAATGGCGGGCACGATAACGCAAAAACTAATAATCCAATCGGTTTCAAATTTTGACACGTTTCTCTGGGAGTGTGTAGCTCTCGTATGAACTAGGATAAAGCTAATCGGTGAAGATCTTCCTTATTATACCCTTCACCACGCTGTGGTACAGGGTATTATGTCTTTGTACATATGTTTGTAACAGGCAAAAATAATTGAGATAGACCCATGGTTCCTTTTGAGAATATGCATAGAATCACTTTCTGAGTCGATTTATGCATGTCCGTCCGTCCGTCCGTCCGTCTGTCTGTCTGTCTGTCCATGTTAAATTGTAAACAAAGTACAGGTCGCATTTATGATCCGAATTGGATGAAATTTGGCATAGGTCACTTATTCGGCCCAAGGACGAACCCTATTGAAATTGGGAAAAATCGGTTCAGATTTAGATATAGCTCCCATATATATATTTAACCGATTTAATGTAAACGGTCCCTATATATCTTTCGATTTACACGAAATTTGGTACAGGCTAATCATTTAGGCCTATAATGATGTCTGCCAATTTTCGTGAAAATCGGTCCAGATTTAGATATAGCTCCCATATATAGTTTCGTCCGATTTCATGTAAATGGTGCCCCAAAGTCCCTATATATCTTTTTATTTGCACGAAATTTGGCATAACGTACTGAATTAAGCCTAGAGTGTTGTCTGCCAAGTTTCGTGAAAATCGGTCCAGAGTTAGATATAGCTCCCATATATAGTTTCGTCCGATTTCATATAAATGGTGCCCCAAAGTCCCTATATATCTTTTGATTTGCACGAAATTTGGCATAACGTACTGAATTAAGCCTAGAGTGATATCTGCCAATTTTCGTGAAAATCGGTCCAGATTTACATATAGCTCCCATATATAGTTTCGTCCGATTTCATGTAAATGGTGCCCTAATGTTCTTATATATCTTTCGATTTGCACGAAATTTGGTATAACGTACTGAATTGAGCCTAGTATGACGTCTGCCAAGTTTCGTGAAAATCGGTCCAGATTTAGATATAGTTCCATATATAGCTTCGTCCGATTACATGTAAATGGTGCACCAAAGCCCCTATATATCCTTCGATTTGCACGAAATTTGGCATAACGTACTTAATTGAGCCCAGAATGATGTCTGCCAAGTTTCGAGAAAATCGGTCCAGATTTAGATATAGCTCCCATATATAGTTTCGTCTGATTTCATGTAAATGGTGGACGTTCTTATATATCTTTCGATTTCCACGAAATTTGGTATAACGTACTGAACTGAGGCTAGAATGATGTCTGCCAAGTTTCGACAAAATCGGTCCAGATTTAGATATAGCTCCCATATATAGCTTCGTCCGATTACATGTAAATTTGCACGAAATTTGGCATAACGTACTTAATTGAGCCCAGAATGATGTCTGCCAAGTTTCGAGAAAATCGGTCCAGATTTAGATATAGCTCCCATATATAGTTTCGTCCGATTACATGTAAATGGTGCACCAAAGTCCCTATATATCCTTCGAGTTGCACGAAATGTGGCATAACGTACTTAATTGAGCCCAGAATGATGTCTGCCAAGTTTCATGAAAATCGGTCCTGATTTAGATATATCTTCCATATATAGTTTCGTCCGATTTCATGTAAATGGTGCCCCAAAGTCCCTATATATCTTTTGATTTGCACGAAATTTGGTACAGCCTAATCATTTAGGCCTAGAATGATGTCTGCCAAGTTTCGTGAAAATAGGTCAAGATTTACATATAGCTCCCATATATAGTTTCGTCCGATTTCATGTAAATGGTGCACCAAAGTCCCTATATATCCTTCGATTTGCACGAAATTTGGCATAACGTACTGAATTGAGTCTAGAATGATGTCTGCCAAGTTTCGAGAAAATCAGTCCAGATTTCTATATAGCTCCCACATATAGTTTCGTCCGATTTCATGTAAATGTTGCACCAAAGTCCCTATATATCTTTCGTTTTGCACAAAATTTGGCATAACGTACTGAATTGAGCCTAGAGTGATGTCTGCGTTGTTTCGTGAAAATCGGTCCAGATTTAGATATAGCTCCCTTTTATTATAGATTGATTTTAAGTAATTGACTCACCAAGAACCAATAGGAACAAAACGTTCTGAAATTAGTATAACCTATCCTGTCACTAGTTTGTTTGAAATCGCTTAATATTTGGATAGAGCTTTCATATATATTTTCGCCCGATTTCAAGTAAATTGGGCATCAAACTCCTCATGTTAGTCAGTTTGACATCAAATTTTGCACAACGTACAAAATTGAGCATAGAATTATGTAGTTGCGTTTTCTAGAAGTACAGACATAGCCCAACGGATGACCCATTTATATTTGTTTGAAGTCGATTTACATACTTTATGGATAGATCTACGTAGATTAACATTTAGATAAATATCACATATTTTATTTCATCCAATTTAATGCTAATAGTCCTGTTTAATATACCCATAGTGGTGAAGGGTATCATATAGTCGGCCCCGTCCGACTTTACTACTTTCCTTACTGGTTTTTTAACTTAGTTTGTGGTAAAAAATAGGCGATTTTCCATAAAAATTTATTCAAAGTTCCGCCATTTTGTTAATTGTTGTGCGAAGTCAATAATCCTAGTTCATACGAGAGCCAGACATGTCCTCTTTCTAAAACAGTTGGAATTTTCGGATTCCGATGTTCCAGTGAGGAGTTATCATGCCCGCCATCGAAAATATGGACTTTTCTTTGAACCAAAAAAACAACAACAAAACAACAACAACAACAAATTTTGGTAAATTATTTTTCTTCCTTTTTAAATCTTCAAATACATATGTGCCAAGTTACAAACCTTAATAAGCATTGGTATTCATTTACCAGCCCATTTAAAATCTTAAAAATAAAAAATCGTGAATGGGGGGGGGGGGGGGGTTCCCTTAAACACCCGATTGGATGAAATTTGGTACAGCTCATGTATTTGGCCTAATGCCCGACCCTATTGAAATTGGCTCTGATTTAAACACAACTTTCGTATATATCCTCGTCCAGTTTAAGAGGATTTTTATACCCTTTACCATAAGGTGGAGTTTATATTAAATTTTTCATTCCGTTTGCAACACCTCGAAATATTCACCGGAGACCCCACGAAGTATATTTATTCTTGATCGGAATAAAATCTATGTCGATTTACGCATGGTCCTTTGTCTGTCTGTATGGCTGCCCATCTGTTGAAATCACGATAGAGAGATCGAGCACGCACAGATCACATATTTAATTTTGTCCGATTCCCTGCCAATGGTACCCTAAAGATGTTATTGGATGTGCTTCTTTTTTTATACCCTTCACCACACTGTGGTACAGGGTATTATGTCTTTGTGCATATGTTTGGAACAGGCAAACATAATCGAGATTGACCCATGGTTCCTTTTAAGAATATTCATAGAATCACTTTCTAAGTCGATTTATGCATGTCCGTCCGTCTGTCCATGTTAAATTGTAAACAAAGTACAGGTCGCATTTATAATCCGAATTGGATGAAATTTAGCACAGCTCATTTGTTTGGCCCAAGGACGAAACCTATTGAAATTGGGCAAAATCGGTTCAGATTTAGATATAGCTCCCATATATATTTTCGTCCGATTTAAGGTAAATGGTGCACCAAAGTTCCTATATATCTTTCGATATCCACGAAATTTGGCACAGCGTACTAAATTAAGTATAGAATGATGTGTGCAAAATTTCGTGAAAATCGGTTCAGATTTAAATATAGCTCCCATATATAGCTTCGCCCGATTTTAGGTAAATAGTCCACTAAAGTCCCTGGAAATCTTTTGATGTACACAAAATTTGGCACCGAGTTATGAATAAGATCGAGAATGATGTCTGCCAAGTTTCGTGAAAATCGGTTCAGATTTAGATATAGCTCCCATTTGCATTTTCATCCGATTTAAGGTAATTGGTGCTATAGGGTACTGAATTAAGTCTAGAATGATGTTGCTAAGCTTCGTGAAAATATCCATAGCTAGCCCGATTGACACAACGTACTGATGTTATATAAATTAGTCTCTGGCAAGTTTCCCTGAAATCGGTTCAGATATAGATTTATAACAAAACGCGTCGTCTGTTAGGATACATATGTAAAATATACCCAAAGTGATGAAGGGTATTCATTTTTCCAGGTAGCCTCCATATAGGGGTACCCCAACTTTCGGTATTTTGGGGTTCTTGAACGCGTTTTTTAACCAAATTCTTTGTAATTTGGTTTTTTGTAGTCGTATATGGTAACAAATCTCCCTTTCAAAAATTATTAATATACGCCCCCTTTTAGTGGTAGTCCCGATATAACCCCCTTTTTATACCCTTCACCACACTGTGGTATTGCGTATTATGTCTTTGCGCATAAAGGACCACGATCTGCGAATCTGCACTTGGAATGTGCGCACGTTTTACAGAACAGGGGCAGTGTTCGCTTTGGCGGATATACTCAAGAAGTACAAAGCCGATATTATTGCCTTACAGGAAATGCGATGGAAAGGGACAGGCGTAAGTAAATCAGACGATTACGCCCTGTATTATAGCTGCCATGAAACGAGACATGAATTTGGCTGCGGATTTATGGTTAACAGGAGAATAAAAGACCTTGTCTCCAGATTCACTCCAGTAGATGAGCGAATTGCTATAATTCGTATAAAAGCGAAGTTCTTTTACATCAGTCTAATTTGCGCCCATGCTCCGACCGAAGAAAAAGAACAGACCAAAGACATATTTTACGAGCGCCTAGAAACAGCATATGACCGTTGCCCTGGCCACGACATTAAAATTCTGCTAGGAGATTTTAATGCAAAAATCGGAAGGGAAAATATTTTTTGCCCCACAGGCGTAAAATTCAGCCTCCATGAAGAAACATCCGACAACGACATGAGGTTGATTGAATTCGAGGCAGCAAAAAATAGGTAGTTAGCAGCACCAGATACAAGCATCGCGATATACACAAGGCCACCTGGCTTTCTCCTGATCAAGTAACGAGAAATCAAATTGATCATGTTGTGATAGACGGAAGGCATTCATCCAGTGTTTTAGACGTCCGATCGATCCGAGGAGCGAATATCGATTCGGACCATTACCTTGTAGCAGCCAAGGTACGCACCCGTCTTAATATTGCAGCAAAGTTGCGATCTAATACAACACGGAAACTCGACGTCGAAAAGCTGCAAACACAATAGGTAGCCGAAGCCTACTCCGCTCAACTTACCCATCTGCTTGAAGAAAGCACTTCTTGTCCCGATAATAGTATAGAAGCACAATGGCAAAGAATTGCCCACTCCCTACAAACTGCACGAAAAAGGAACAATTGGGTACCAAAAACCACCACCAAGAAAAACACGGCGTATAGGGCAACCCTGCAGACAGTAGCAACACGTAACGTGATTGAGAATTATCGGGAGAAAAGGAGAGAGGAGAAACGTCTTTTCAGAAAAAAGAAGAAAGAACAAGAAAAACGTGAGCGTGAGCAAATCGAGATGTACAGGAGTCAGAATGAAGTCCGGAAATTTTACCAACGAGTAAAACACCAAAACGAAGGCTTTGGTGCAGGCACATCCTCCTGTAGAGATGAAGAAGGAAACCTGGTGACAGATACAGACAGCGTGTTGAGGATCTGGAAGGAGCATTTCGAAAAGCTACTAGTATCAAATAGTGGCGATGAAGAAGATACCCCAGAACCAATAAGAGATGACGGTGTAGAGTGTATACCACCTAGCCAAGATGAGGTCATAAAAGCAATTAATCGGCTCAAGAACAACAAAGCAGCAGGAGCCGATGGGTTACCAGCCGAACTATTCAAGACTGGTGGCCAGATGCTGGTCAGGAGCATGCACCAGCTGATTAACACAATTTGGCTAGATGAATGCATGCCCAATGATTGGAACCTCAGCATCCTGTGTCCCGTGCACAAAATAGGAGACAAGACGATATGTGCCAACTATAGAGGAATAAGTCTCCTTCCCATCGCATATAAAGTGCTATCCAGTGTGCTGTGTGAACGATTGAAGCCAATGGTCAATGACATCATCGGACCATACCAATGCGGCTTCAGACCTGGCAAATCCACCATTGACCAGATTTTCACTCTGCGCCAAATCCTGGAAAAGACCCACGAAAAACACATCGACACATACCACCTATTTGTCGACTATAAAGCCGCATTCGACAGCCCTATCCGTTCAGAGGTGTTTAAAGCCATGTCTGCGTTCGGCATTCCTGCAAAATTAATACGGCTATGCAGGATAACTTTAAGTGGCACAAGGTCAGCCGTTAAAGTAGGAAAGGACCTATCGGAGCCCTTCAATACCGAACGAGGATTCAGACAAGGTGACAGTTTGTCGTGTGATCTTTTTAACATCCTACTGGAAAAGGTCATACGAGACGCAAAGTTGAACAGAAATGGCACTCTGTACACCAAACAACATCAGTTACTCGCCTACGCCGATGACATCGATATAATAGGTCGAACATTGTAACAGCCACCTTTGAACAAATTGAAAAGGAGTCTGCCAAGGTAGGTCTGGCAGTAAACGGCGAGAAGACCAAGCTGATGGTATCAACGCGCAAGACGTCCAGTAGACTCGGACCAACTGTGGAACTTGAGAACTACAGCTTCGAGGTAGTTAAAGACTTTATATACCTTGGTACCGCCATAAATAAAACGAATAATATCAGTTTTGAAATTCGGAGAAGGATTGTGATGGCCAACAGATGCTACTATGGTCTAAGTAAGCAGTTTAGAAACAAGGCCACCTCTCGCCAGACCAAACTCACACTTTACAAGACGCTGATACTACCCGTGCTATTATATGGATCAGAAGCATGGGTACTTGCGCAAGCAGATGAGGCAGCGCTTGGGGTGTTTGGGAGAAAAATTCTCCGAAAGATCTACGGGCCGATCTGCGTCGACGGTGAATATCGGCGTCGAATGAACCACGAGCTCTACAATTTATACGCGGACATCGACATAGTCAGTCGTATTGAGCTGCAGCGACTACGGTGGCTAGGCCATGTTGTGCGGATGAATGAAGATGCCCCAGCTCAAAAGGCATATAAAAATGAGCCTACTGATGGTTCCCGTAGAAGGGGAAGGCCACGAATTAGATGGAAAGACCAAGTAGAAAACAACATCTTGGAACGTGGTCTTCCAAATTGGTGGACTTGCGCACAAGACCGAAGCGCTTGGAAATCTTTTTTAAGCTCGGCTTATGGAACAACCGTTCTGTAACAAGCCAGCTAAGTAAAGTAAGCATATGTTTGTAATAGGGAAAAGGAAACGAGATAGACACATGGTTTATTTTGAGAATATGCATAGAATCACTTTCTAAGTCGATTTATGCATGTCCGTCCTCTGTCCATGTTAAATTGTCAACAAAGTACAGGTCGCAATTTTGATTCGAATTCGATGAAATTTGGCACAGCTCATTTATTTGGTACGACGACGAACCCTATTAAAATTAGGTAAAATCGGTTCAGATTTAGATATACCTCCCATATATATTTTCGTCCGATTTTAGGTAAATAGTGCACCAAAGTCCCTATATATCGTTCGATTTGCACGAAATACGGCATAAAGTACTTAATTAAGTCTCGAACGATGTGTGGAAAATCGGTGCACATTTTGATATAGCTCCCATATATTTTCGTCCGAATTTTAGGTAAATATTGTACCAAATTCTCTTTATATCCTTCGATTTGCAAAAAAGTGGGCACGGAGTACTGAAATTAAAATCGGTCCAGATTTCAATATACCTCGAACATATACCCACATGTATTCGTCCAACTTTACATAAATGGTGCACCAAACTCCTAATGATTGCTCCCATATATATTTTCGTCCTATTTTAGGTAAATAGTGCGCCAATAGTCGAATTATACATAGGGACTATGTATCCTTCGACTTGCACGAAATTTGGCATGTACCCACATGTATTCGACCAACTTTACATAAATGGTGCACCAAACTCCTAATGATTGCTCCCATATATATTTTCGTCCGATTTTAGGTAATTAGTGCACCAATAGTCGAAGGATAAATAGGGACTATGTATCCTTCGATTTGCACGAAATTTGGCATGACGTACCAGTCTAGAATGATGCGTGTTAAATTTCGTGAAAATCGGTTCAGATGTCGATATAGCTCCCACATATATTTTCGTCCGATTTTAGGTAAATATTGCACCAAAGTCCCTATATATCCTTCGATTTGCACGAAATTTGGCATAACGTATTGAATTATATCTAGGACTATGTGTGTTAAATTTCGTAAAAATCGGTTCAGATGTAGATATAGCTCCCATATATGTTTGTTTCCATTTAAGGTATCATTCGATTTACACGAAATTTGGCATAGCGTTTTGAATAAAATCTAGAACGATGTGTGTTAAAATCGGTTGAGATTTAGATATAGCTCCCATATATATTTTCATCCGATTTTAGATAAATATTGCAAAAAATTCCCTTTATAACCATCGATTTGCAGGAATTTGGGCTCAGCATACTGAAATTAAAATTTGTTCAGATTTCATATACCTACATATATTCGTCCAATTTTTTATAAATGGTGCATCAAACTCCTAATATTGTCCGATTAATTTTTTTTTTTTTTTTTTTTTGACTGACGTTATTGCGTTTTGTTGAAATTTGTGCAGATGCAGCCATAGCTCCCATATGTATTTCGGACGGGTGTCTGATTGAGATTAATTTTTTAACTGTGCGGCGTCTCGAATAGCGTGTATCAATTTTTCTAAATTTATCCCATGATACGCAGACCACTCTAAATCTGCCCGAAAGAAATTAAATTAAGCAAAGGTGGCATGCAATTGTAAGGATACATATGTAGAATATACCCAATGTGGTGAAGAGTATCATATAGTCGGCCCAGTCTGACTTTACTACTTTCCTTACTGGTTCATATTATTTGGGTTTGGTTCTAAGATTTCGTTACAATCATTATATATGCGGAGGATATCGAGATAGTTATATCGGCCCGCAGGTCTAGTCCCATATAACGATACCTACCTATTTTCGGTATTTTAAATATTTAGCGTAAAGAAAGTTATTGTGATGCAAACATTTTAGTTTCGAAATTGAGCTATATCTGCAATGGAAATTTTCATATACATACTGAACCAGCAGCTTCCAACCAACCACCTCCACTAAAAGCTGTGTACGTTGATAATGGTCTTATATGACTGAGACCTCTATATTGCAGGATTTTGGGGGTGTTCCATCCTACCATGCGTCGTCAATATTGGTCCACTTTTTGGCATTTTTAGGAAAAATATCCATTAAAAATTACTGAAATTTGTATTTGGTGTACATTATGGTTTACTTAAACCCTTTGTAGAATTATCGGTATAGGTCCACTTTTGGGTATGTTCCCTATATTTTTGTTGAAGTATTTGTTAGTAGGGAGGGTATCCAAAGTTCTGCCCGGCCGAACTTAACGCTTTTTTCACTTGTTTTAATTGGCATCTTAAGGTCAGCTATAGGGTTTATAGGATATGATTCAACATGTTGATTAATATGATTGTATTTAATGTCCTTATACTTTTTATACCCTTCACCACTCTGTGGTACAGGGTATTATGTCTTTGTGCATATGTTTGTAACAGGCAAAAATAATCGAGTTAGACCCATGGTTCCTTTTGAGAATATGCATAGAATCACGTTCTGAGTCGATTTATGCATGTCCGTCTGTCCGTCCGTCTGTCCACGTTAAATTGTAAACAAAGTAATGGTCGCATTTATGATCCGAATTGAATAAAATTTGGCATAGGTCACTTATTCGGCCCAAGGACGAACCCTATTGAAATTGGAAAAAATCGGTTCAGATTTAGATATAGCTTCCATATATATATTTAACCGATTTAATGGAAACGGTCCCTATATATCTTTCGATTTGCACGAAATTTGGTACAGCCTAATCATTTAGGTCTAGAATGATGTCTGCCAAGTTTCGTAAAAATCGGTCCAGATTTAGATATAGCTCCCATATATAGTTTCGTCCGATTTCATGTAAATGGTGCCCCAAAGTCCCTATATATCCCTCAATTTGCACGAAATTTGGCATAACGTACTGAATTGAGCCTAGAATGATGTCTGCCAAGTTTTGAGGAAATCGGTTCAGATTTAGATATACCTCCCATATATAGTTTCCTCCGATTTCATGTAAATGGTGCCCCAAATTCCCTATATGTCTTTCGATTTGCACGAAATTTGGCATAACGTACAGAATTGAGCCTAGAGTGATGTCTGTCAAGTTTTGAGAAAATCGGTTCAGATTTAGATATAGCTCCCATATATAGTTTCGTCCGATTTCATGTAAATGGTGCACCAAAGTCCCCATATATCTTTCCATTTGCACGAAAATTGACATAACGTACTGAATTGAGCCTAGAATGATGTCTGCCAAGTTTCGGGAAAATCGGTCCAGATTTAGATATAGCTCCCATATATAGTGTCATCCGATTTCATGTAAATGGTGCACCAAAGTCCCTATATATCCTTCGATTTGCACGAAATTTGGCATAACGTACTGAAATGAGCCTAGAGTGATGTCTGCCAAGTTTCGAGAAAATCGGTCCAGATTTAGGTATAGCTCCCTTTTATTATAGATTGATTTTAAGTAATTGACGCACCAAGGAACCAATAGGCTGATAGGAACAAAACATTCTGAAATTAGTATAACCTAACCTGTGACAAGTTTGTTTGAAATCGCTTAATAGATTTCAAATAAATTGGGCATCTAACTCCTCATGTTAGTCAGATTGACATCAAATGTTGCACAACTTACAAAATTGAGCTTAGAATTACGTAGTTGCGTTTTCTAGAAGTACAGACATAGCCCAACGGATACTTATTTATATTTGTTTGAAGTCGATTTACATACTTGATGGATAGATCTAGGTAGATTCACATTTAGATAAATATCACATATTTTATTTCATCCAATTTCATGTTAATAGTCCTGTTTAATATACCCATAGTGGGGAAGGGTATCATATAGTCGTCCGCGTCCGACTTTACTACTTTCCTTACTGGTTTTTATTATTTTTATTTTACCACCATTGTAGCAAACACTCAGGAAATTAATACACTCAAAAACCGACTTGCAGCCATTGTTAGTAAGCTTCGTAAAACGATACAAAGTAAACAATTAATTTTACGATTCTCTTAAGGCCTAGGAAATAATAAAATCAATCGGTTGAGTACCACATAAGAGACAGAAGACATTTGCCAGTACTACTACTTTAAGACGCAACAAATAAAAATTCTTCCCGACATTTATTTTAAGGACGGATACATGATTATTGATATTTGTTGGAAATGTGATGTGCTGTTGGTTGTGCACATTTTGCAACTCATCAGCATAATATCTCACGTATCATTTCAATGACCTTTGACTTGTTCAGGCAGGGCAGGCATATAAAATAAAACGTGCTGGTATTACTAATGCTTTGAGAAGGTCAAAATTTTCATGACTTCATTGGCTGTAAATTTTTGATGTCTAACTAAATTGTAACTAAATTACGTTATGCTGTGAAGAAGACGATTGTTAATAATAAGAACAGTGTCTGTATGCCGCATACACGTCGCTGTGTTATGAAGTTTGACAGAATTCTTTGCATGAATGTGTATATTTTGATTTTTGTAACACCTGAATTAACTTAAGAGGACCCCCATTCTCGGGGTCAACAATTTTTTTTATTTAATTCGATTCTACTCTAATTCAAGAATGTCTCTACAAAATTTCAAGTGAAAATCTCAAGAACTCTTGAAGATATAGCCGATTTATTGTGTCAGAATCAAGTGACGGCTAAAGGGCTTCTCAAACATTAAACGCGTTTTTCTCTTTTGCGAATGGCGGGCACGATAACTCAAAAAGTAATAACCCAATCGATTTCAAATTTTTACACGTTTCTCTGTAAGTGTATAGCTATCGTATGAACTAGGATAAAGCCAATAGGTGAAGAGAAGAGTTAAAAAATAAGGAAGTTTTTAACTTGGTTTTTGAACAAAAATCGGCGATTTTCCAAAAATATTTTTTCAAAAGTCCGCCATTTTGTTAATTTTAGGGCGGAGTCAATAGTTCATACGAGAGCCAGACATGTACTCTTTCTAACACCGTTGGAATTTTCGGATTCCGATGTTCCAGTGAGGAGTTATCATGCCCGCCATCAAAAATAAGACTTTTTATACCCTTCACCACGCTGTGGTACAGGGTATTATGTCTTTGTGCATATGTTTGTAACAGGCAAAAATAATTGAGATAGACCCATGGTTCCTTTTGAGAATATGCATAGAATCACTTTCTAAGTCGATTTATGCATGTCCGTCCGTCCGTCCGTCTGTCTGTCTGTCCATGTTAAATTGTAAACAAAGTACAGGTCGCATTTATGATCCGAATTGGATGAAATTTGGCATAGGTCACTTATTCGGCCCAAGGACGAACCCTATTGAAATTGGGAAAAATCGGTTCAGATTTAGATATGGCTCCCATATATATATTTAACCGATTTAATGTAAACGGTCCCTATATATCTTTCGATTTACACGAAATTTGGTACAGGCTAATCATTTAGGCCTATAATGATGTCTGCCAATTTTCGTGAAAATCGGTCCAGATTTAGATATAGCTCCCATATATAGTTTCGTCCGATTTCATGTAAATGGTGCCCCAAAGTCCCTATATATCTTTTTATTTGCACGAAATTTGGCATAACGTACTGAATTAAGCCTAGAGTGTTGTCTGCCAAGTTTCGTGAAAATCGGTCCAGATTTAGATATAGCTCCCATATATAGTTTCGTCCGATTTCATATAAATGGTGCCCCAAAGTCCCTATATATCTTTTGATTTGCACGAAATTTGGCATAACGTACTGAATTAAGCCTAGAGTGATATCTGCCAATTTTCGTGAAAATCGGTCCAGATTTAGATATAGCTCCCATATATAGTTTCGTCCGATTTCATGTAAATGGTGCCCTAATGTTCTTATATATCTTTCGATTTGCACGAAATTTGGTATAACGTACTGAATTGAGCCTAGTATGACGTCTGCCAAGTTTCGTGAAAATCGGTCCAGATTTAGATATAGCTCCCATATATAGCTTCGTCGGATTACATGTAAATGGTGCACCAAAGCCCCTATATATCCTTCGATTTGCACGAAATTTGGCATAACGTACTTAATTGAGCCCAGAATGATGTCTGCCAAGTTTCGAGAAAATCGGTCCAGATTTTGATATAGCTCCCATATATAGTTTCGTCTGATTTCATGTAAATGGTGCCCTAATGTTCTTATATATCTTTCGATTTCCACGAAATTTGGTATAACGTACTGAACTGAGGCTAGAATGATGTCTGCCAAGTTTCGACAAAATCGGTCCAGATTTAGATATAGCTCCCATATATAGCTTCGTCCGATTACATGTAAATGGTGCACCAAAGTCCCTATATATCCTTCGATTTGCACGAAATTTGGCATAACGTACTTAATTGAGCCCAGAATGATGTCTGCCAAGTTTCGAGAAAATCGGTCCAGATTTAGATATAGCTCCCATATATAATTTCGTCCGATTACATGTAAATGGTGCACCAAAGTCCCTATATATCCTTCGAGTTGCACGAAATGTGGCATAACGTACTTAATTGAGCCCAGAATGATGTCTGCCAAGTTTCATGAAAATCGGTCCTGATTTAGATATATCTTCCATATATAGTTTCGTCCGATTTCATGTAAATGGTGCCCCAAAGTCCCTATATATCTTTTGATTTGCACGAAATTTGGTACAGCCTAATCATTTAGGCCTAGAATGATGTCTGCCAAGTTTCGTGAAAATAGGTCAAGATTTACATATAGCTCCCATATATAGTTTCGTCCGATTTCATGTAAATGGTGCACCAAAGTCCCTATATATCCTTCGATTTGCACGAAATTTGGCATAACGTACTGAATTGAGTCTAGAATGATGTCTGCCAAGTTTCGAGAAAATCAGTCCAGATTTCTATATAGCTCCCACATATAGTTTCGTCCGATTTCATGTAAATGTTGCACCAAAGTCCCTATATATCTTTCGTTTTGCACAAAATTTGGCATAACGTACTGAATTGAGCCTAGAGTGATGTCTGCGTTGTTTCGTGAAAATCGGTCCAGATTTAGATATAGCTCCCTTTTATTATAGATTGATTTTAAGTAATTGACGCACCAAGAACCAATAGGAACAAAACGTTCTGAAATTAGTATAACCTATCCTGTCACTAGTTTGTTTGAAATCGCTTAATATTTGGATAGAGCTTCCATATATATTTTCGCCCGATTTCAAGTAAATTGGGCATCAAACTCCTCATGTTAGTCAGTTTGACATCAAATTTTGCACAACGTACAAAATTGAGCATAGAATTATGTAGTTGCGTTTTCTAGAAGTACAGACATAGCCCAACGGATGACCCATTTATATTTGTTTGAAGTCGATTTACATACTTTATGGATAGATCTACGTAGATTAACATTTAGATAAATATCACATATTTTATTTCATCCAATTTCATGCTAATAGTCCTGTTTAATATACCCATAGTGGTGAAGGGTATCATATAGTCGGCCCCGTCCGACTTTACTACTTTCCTTACTGGTTTTAATTACAAAAAACAACAAAAAAGCAATAACAAAATTTTTTTGTAAATTATTTTTCTACTCTTTTAAATCTTCAAATATATATGTGCAAAGTTACAAACCTTAACAAGCATTGATATTGATTTACCAACCCATTGAAAATCTTGAAAAATTAAAATCGAGAATGGGTGGGGTTTCCTTAAATATGTTATTATGTGATACAATTTTATTTGGGCATTATCATAAAATGACTAACATCGAACAAGTTTGAAGGACTTGAATGATAATAATATGCAAAAGCTATGTTAATATAAAGAATGCTTAAGGTTAAAATTGAGTAAGGTTTCATTTGCACGAAATTTGGCACAGCGTACTGAATTAGGCCTAGAATGATATGTTTTGAGTTTCCTGAAAATCGGCTCAGATTTAGATATAGCTCCCATATATATTTTTGTCCGATTTAAGGTAAATGTGTACCAAAGGTCCTATATATCGTTTTTCAACCGAGTTCGCTTAAATTTGCTACATTGGGTTCCTATTGGGTACTAAATGTCTCCACAAAAAATTATTAATATAGGTCCACTTTTTCTGGTAGCCCCCATATAACGGTACCTCCTAATTTTCAATATTTTGGGAGTTTTGATCGTATTTTCCCGCCGAATTAGCTGTAATTTAGTATTTTGAGTCCTTAATAGGTACCAAATCTCTCCACAAAATATTATATGTCAATTTTTTTCGGATAGCCCCCATATAAGGTTACTCCCAATTTTCGGTATTTTGGGTTTCTTGAGCACGTTTTTAACCGAATTTGATGCAATTTGGTATTTTGTAGTCGTATATGGTAACAAATCTCCCTACTAAAAATTATTATTATTATTATTCACCCCATTTTTGGGGTAGTTCCCATATAACCCCATTTTTATACCCTCCACCATAGTATGGAGGGTATATTAGATTTGTTTTTCTGTTTGTAACGCATCGAAATAATCATTTCCGACCCTATAAAGTATATATATTCTTGATCAGCGTAATTCTATGACGATATAGCCATTTCCGTCTGTCTGTCTGTTGTAATCACTCTAGCGTCAAAACGAATTGAGATATATCGCCAAATTTTTGCATAGAGTCGTCTTTTGTCTGCAGACAGGTCAATTTCGATGATGGCCTTTATCGGTCCACGTTTAGTCATAGCCTCATATAAGGGTACCCCCAAATTTTTGGTATTTTGGGGTTCATGGTATATTGAGTTCTTATTGGGTAGCAAATCTCTTCACTGAAAATTATAAGTATGGGTCCATATTTTCGGATAACCCCCATATAGGGGTACCCTAATTCGCTGAAATTCGGTAACTTGAGTTCTTATTGGGTAGCAAATCTCTATACTAAAAATTGTAAATATAGGTAAATTTTTTGGGCTAGCCCCCATATAAAGGTTCCCCCCAATTTTCAGTATTTTAGGGTTCTTCAACCGAATTCGCTGAAATTTGGTACATGGGGTTCTTATTGGGTAACAAATTTTCCCACTAAAAATTATAAATATAGGTCCACTTTTTCTGGTAGCCCCCATGTACGGGTACCTCCCAATTTCCAGTTTTTGGGTGGTTTTGACCAGATTTTTTCACCGAATTGGCTGTAATTTAGTAATTTGAGTTCTTATTTGGTAGCAAATCTCTCCACAAAAAATTATAAGTATAGGTCAACTTTTTCGGGTAGCCCCCATATAAGGGAACCCCCAATTTTCGATATTTTGAGATTCTTGAGCGCGTTTTTCAACCGAATTCGCTGAAATTTGGTACATTGAGTTTATATTGGGTAGCAAATCTCTCCACCAAAAATTATAAAAGTAGGTCCATTTTTTCGAACAGCCCCCATATCAGGGAACCCCCACTTTTCGGTATTTTGGGGTTCTTGAGCGCGTTTTTTAACCGAATTTAATGCAATTTGGTATTTTTTAATCGTATATGATAACAAATTTCCTTACCAAAAATTATTAATATTCGCCCACTTTTTGGAGTAGTTCCCATATAACCCTCTTTTTATACACTTCACCACACTGTGGTACAGATTATTATGTCTTTGTGCGTGTGTTTGTAACAGGCAAAAAGAAGCGAGATATGCATAGAATCACTTTCTGATTCGATTTATGCATGTCCGTCCGTCCAAATTGGATGAAATTTGGCACAGGTCACTTATTCAGCCAAGGACGAACCCTATTGAAACTGGGAAAAATCGCTTCAGATTTAGATATAGCTCCCATATATAATTTCGACCGATGTTATGTAAACGGTCCCTATATATCCTTCGATTTGCACGAAAATTGGGACAGCGTACTGAATTAGGCCTAGAATGATATGTTTTGACTTTCCTGAATATCGGTCTAGATTTAGATATAGCTCCCATATATATTTTCGTCCGATTTAAGGTAAATGGTGTACCAACGTCGCTATATATCCTTCGATTGGCACGAAATTTGGCATAGTATACTGAATTAATTTAGTAATGATGTGTATTAAGTTTCCTGAAAATCAGTTCCGATTTAGATATAACTCCCACATATATTTTCCTCCATTTTAATGTAAATAGTGTACCAAAGGTCCTATATATCTTTCGATTTGCACGAAATTTGGCACAGCGTACTGAATTAATTCTAGAATGATGTGTGTTAAGTTTCCTGAAAATCGGTCCAGATTTAGATATAAACTTACTTATGTTTATCAGATATTTATTCAAATAAGCAAAGGGTGTTCGATTGATATTTGCTTTAAATTGATTTACATAATTGTATCAAATTGTAAGAAGCAACTCTAAATTTAGTATTGGTAGCAGAATGACATGTTTATGGATCCACTATCATTTTACTGGTCCTTCAAAAATACGACGTCTGTTAGGATTCATCTGTTGAATATACCCAAAATGGTGAAGGGTATCATATAGTCGGCCCCGTCCGACTTTACTACTTTCCTTACTGGTTTTAATTGGTGCAGATGCAGACGCATACGGGTATATGATTGAGACTAAATTTATGTAAATAAAATCGATTTACATACATTTGTCTTATTGTACGCAAACGACTTTAAACTTGCCCGAATAAAATTAAATTTAGCATAGGGTCCAGATAATATATTCAAGTTTGTTCAATTTCATGTCAATATTCTTCCGAAAAGGCGGAGTCTGTTAGAAGACATATATAGAATATACCCAAAGTGGCGAAGGGTATCACATAGTTGGCCCAGTTCGACTTTACTACTTTCTTTACTGGTTATTGAAGATTTAGTAGAACATGTACACCTTTGCACGCCACTGTATACATACTCTAAGGGGTCGCCGAAGTTCGTCAACATTTTGTGCGGATATTAAATATATGTGATTTATACAAATATGTTCCAGCAACCATAACCATCATGTACAATTCCAAAATTATATCCCAAGTTTAGCTGAATTATTTAAGTCTACTTCCTGTTCGTTTACATACAAAAACATATATAATTTCTACCTGCATCCAAATGCTTATACTTCTCTTATACTCCTATTATGAATTTTTCGAACGGCAATCATACTAATGCAAAAATATAAAATTTCTAACTGCAATCTACTTCTTTGGTTTACTGAATATATTGTGGTACTTTTGACTTTACATCGGTCCTTTTCCACTCTATACATTAAATATATATACTAATTACTTGCTTCCTTGTACGAAACACACATACTTATTCAATTATGCTAAATTATTATTTGCTTATTATCAAATTATAACATTGCTCATTATAAATCTCTAAACGAAAGTATTAAAATAAATAAAACTTTTGTGTGAGGATTCATATAAATACATATTTACTTTCCACATCTAGATAAATTATTCTCAGAAAGTTCGTTACAGGATTAATTCTTTAAGTTATACATATTATACTAACAATGTTTTATTTGAGTTTTTTCGTTTCGTCCTTGGTAAGCCATGGAAAAAAGTTGTGAGTGTGTGTATGTGCGGTTTTTAATACAATGCAAATGTAATAAGTTACAGCTTTTGAATGTGAACATTAATGCTTATATAAGACATTTAGAATGATTCTCAAATGATTGATGATATATTCAATTTTAAGAATTAAACAAAATCTATTCCTCATTTTGTTTATGCAACTATTTTTGTAGTGTAGACTCACGTATATTCTTTAACGACATGACTCATATGCATTTTCGACACCATATTATAGCGTGAGTATTGTACATGAACTTGAAATATTTGTCCACACACTCATATAGAAGTCACAGAACGGATGCTAGCTAACACTGGACCCACATTAGTTAAATTCCAACAAAATAAAATTATTCTGTATGCTATTAATTCTATGCTTTGTTGCTCGGTTTAACGGATACTTTAATTTAATGATATTTTCAAATAAGTCTATGACTAAAACTGTTATACAGATTTCGTCGACCTTTAAACGAGCGGGATCTTAGCATAGAAATATATTAAAACCCACGATAACAACAGTTCCTAACTGTTCAACCAAAGAGGTAATAATAACATATATTTTCAAAATGTCATCTATATAAAACTATCGTGACTTCTGATGTAGACGAAATTTTTAAAGATCAACTCTTCCTTACGCTGACATATTTGCTGAATATTAATATTATTCAATACTGCTCTTCTAATTTCTTGTCCTGTTTCCCTTCACTGTGGGTTGTGTTGTGATGTTCGGTTTTCAATTGTGGAAGTTTTCCGTCCACTTCAACCCAATATTATTATCTGATCCTCACCGAAAATTATAGATGTTGTCCTTGACCATACATGGATCCTCATGGAAAATTTCAACGATCAGCGCCATATTTCTGCCTTCCATTCATTTCTATATACAATTTCGCGAGATTAGGGTCATAAATATGCAAAATTTCGCGAAGATTGGTCCATAACTTTGGTCTGTATTATGTTTACAAATATGTTTACAAATTATAATGGACAGATGGACGGACGGAGAGACAGACATGTATAGATCGACTCAGCTAGCCGAGATATAACAGGGATATTTGACACGTTTTCAAGCGAATTGGATGTCTTTTGCTACTTTTCGTTCCAACTGGCTATCAAATCTTCCCCCATATAATAGTAATTCCTCTTATTAAAATATGATTGGAGATTTTGGGCACGTTTTTAACCAAATTTTTATACCCTTCACCACACTGTGGTACAGGGTATTATGTCTTTGTGCATATGTTTGTAACAGGCAAAAATAATCGAGATAGATTCATGGTTCCTTTTGAGAATATGCATAGAATCACTTTCTGGATCGATTTATGCATGTCCGTCCGTCCGTCTGTCCGTCTGTAGATGTTAAATTGTAAACAAAGTACAGGTCGCATTTATGATCCGAATTGGATGAAATTTGGCACAGCTCATTTGTTTGGCCCAAGGACGAACCCTATTGAAATTGGGAAAAATCGGTTCAGATTTAGATATAGCTCCCATATATATTTTCGCCCGATTTAATGTAAACGGTCCTTATATATCTTTCGATTTGCACGAAAATTGGCACAGCGGTCTAGAATGATGTGTGTAAAATTTCATAAAAATCGGTTCAGATTTAGATATAGCTCCCATATATATCTTCGTCCGATTTAAGGTAAATTGTGTAATAAAATCCCTATATATCTATCGATTTGCACGAAATTTGGCACAGCGTAATGAATAAGGTCTAGAATGATGTATGCCAAGTTTCGTGAAAATCGTTTCAGATTTAGATATAGCGCCCATATATATCTTCGTCCGATTTAAGGTAAATTGTGTACCAAAGCCCCTATATATCTTTCGATTTGCACGAAATTTGGCACAGCGTAATGAATAAGGTGTAGAATGATGTATGCCAAGTTTCGTGAAAATCAGTTCAGATTTAGATATAGCTCCCATATATATCTTCGTCCGATTTAAGGTAAATTGTGTACAAAAGTCCCTATATATCTTTCGATTTGCACGAAATTTGGCATAGCGTACTAAATTAAGTTTAGAATGATTTGTGCAAAGTTTCGTGGCGATCGGTACAAATTTAGATTTAGCTCCCATATATAGCTTCGCCCGATATTAGGTAAATAGCCCACTAAAGTCAATGGAAATATTTTGGTATAGCGTACTGAATTAAGTCTAGAATGATTTTCATTTGCACGAATTTTGGCATAGCGTACTGAATTAAGTCTAGAATGATGTGGCAAAGTTTCGTGAAAATCGGTTCAGATTTAGATATAGCTCCCATATATATTTTCGTCCGATTTTATGTAATTGGTGCACCAAAGTCCCTATATATCTTTCGATTTGCACCAATTTTGGTATAGGGTACGTTGGTCAGCTAAGTACTTCGCTTTGTTACAGGATCAGTGGCGTGATCCGAAACTATAAACTTCCCTGCCTTTCCCCTCGGCAATCAATGCTATACATTCCCCACTAATAAATAGTTGTTTTTTATAAAAACAAAATACAAATGGTATCCCAAATAAACCGCCAACACTACTGAAGTACTGAATTAAGTCTAAAATGATGTTGCTAAGCTGCGTGAAAAGATCCATAGCAAGGCCGAATGACACAACGTACTGTCTCTGGCAATTTTCTCTGAAATCGGTTCAGATATAGATATATAACAAAAACGCGTCGCCTGTTGGGATACATATGTAGAATGTACCCAAAGTGGTGAAGGGTATCGTATAGTCGGCCCAGCCCGACTTTACTACTTTCCTTACTGGTTTTTTTTTAAATTTGATTTTTCAGGTTCTCATGGGGAGTCCAATCTTCCAACTAAACATGATCAATATTGGTATAACCTTACAACCCAAAATGTCGGTATTTTGGGGAGCTTGAACACGTGCTTCTACCAAATTAGTTGTAATTATATAATATACTAGCGGGCCCGGCAAACGTTGTCTTGCCTTAACAATATTGTTATGAAATAATTTTCAGTATTTCAGATTTGTTTTTCTTTTTTGCTTTTTTTATTCATACTTGCATAAACAATTTTTCTGGGTAAGAAATATATTTCGCCGTATATCGATTTTGATCGTTACATTGGAAGCTATAGCACACACGCAATAAATTTGAATAATGTCATAGCATACTGAACTGAGTCTAGAATTATGATGCACTAAGTTTCGTAAAAATCGGTTCAAATTTAGATATACTTGCCATATATAGTTTCGTCCGATTTTACGTAAATGATGCACCAAAACCCCTATATATTTTTCGATTTGAATGAAATATGTCATAGCGTACTGAACTTAGTCTAGAATTATATATGCTAAGTTTCGTGAAAATCGGTTCAGATTTGTATATAGCTGCTATAAAGACCCAAAGTTTGTACGATTGACACAAAATTTTGTACAATGTACTGAAGTTAATATACATCAATTTCTGGCAAGTTACGTTGAAATCGTTTCATATTTAGATATAGCTCGACACGAAATTTTGCACTACGTATCAAATTGACTCTTGAATGACGTTATTACGTGTTGTTAAAATTAGCGCAGATGCTTCCATATATATTTCAAACGGGTGTCAGATTGAGATTAAATTTTGAAGAGTGCGGCCTATCGAATAGCGTGTATCAAGTTTGCTCTACATCGATTTACTTAAATTAGTCCCATTGTACTCAAACGACTCTAAACTTTCCCGAATGAAATGAAATTTAGCATAGGTTCCAGAAACGCATAAAGACCACATATTCAAGTTCGTTCAATTTCATGAAAGTGTTCTTTCGAAGCAGTGACGTCTGTTAGGAGACATATGTATAATATATCCAAAGTGGTAAAGGGTATCGTATAGTTGGCCCCGTCTGACTTTACATCTTTCCTTTCTGGTTTTACCTTCTAATTGAATTCGTATTTCGCAGTAATTTATATTTTGTTGAAAATGTACCTATCAATATTCACGAGAGCTTCCGAATAGACCCCATACAATGATACTCCACATTATTCGATGCGTTCGGAGGTTTGGCCAACGGTACCCGCAATATTCGGCATTTTGGGGAGCTTCTCTTAGCAAAAATTATCAATATTGGTCCATGTTTTCAGATAGCCCCCATATATGTTATTCCCCTTTGTTCGGCATTTTCTCATGTGGTGTCAAATCTTCCTACCAAAATTTCACATTATAGTTGCTGCAATATGTCATTGACTGGATGGATATTAGAATTAGAATTCTCTGAATGGACACAATCTCGATTCCGAATGTCTTCTGATTTTCAATTCTTGCATTGCCCCAATAAATTCGTGAAACGTGTGCATACAATGATCGCGTGTACATTCAATGATATCCTTCTGAATTATTATTTTTTTTTTTTTTTTTTTTTTTTTTTTGTATTCTCACCTAAAATATTTTCAATACAATGACAATCCAATTGAAAAAAAAAAAAAATAAAATATGTACATACTTTGAAAATTTCAAAAAAAATTGACAATGCTTCATAATATTTTCGATTATTTCTCACCTTTTAAATCTTCCCTGAAGCTCCACAAATATTTCAAGACTAAGATAAGAAAAATCCGTTCAGCCGTTCTCGAGTTTTAGCGAGACTAACGAACAGCAATTCATTTTTATATATATAGATTAGAGATTTTTGATGGTCCTAGCCACATTTTCCAACCAAAGAAGCATTATTCATTTCTCGCGAAAAATGTCAATATAGGACCTTGTTCTGGTGTAGCCCCCATATGAAGGTATCGACCTTTAACCCGAAATATTAAATGTTTGGCACGTTTTACTGAAAATGTTCAATACTGGTTCGCTGTTTACGATAGACCCCTATTATATTAGGTCTCCCAAATTTTGGTATTTTGGGAAGTATATGTACGTTTTAACCTATTTGAGAGTAAGTGGGTAATTTTGAATTATCGTTGGGTAGCACATCTTCCTGCCACGAATTATGGATATAGGTTCCCTTTTAGGATTCACTCCATAATGCTATTATATGGTATTTATAGGATGTTTTATCTGAATTGACTGTAATTGCGTCCTGATTACATCTAAAATCTTCCTAACAAAATTTTGGCATGGCACACCATATATTTAAAGTTCCGAATGACTATAGGTATATTAAATGTCCACATCATTTGTCGGCGGTTTTTCTTGATGTATATGTGCATTTAGATCTTTACCAGACAGCTACTCAAAATCCCACCATCGAAACACAGTTCTTATTGAAACAGTGTAGTTCCCACAACAACAGTGTGACGTAGCAAACTGTGAAAACCAGTTTTCCGAAACATTTCAATTCAATTGAATTCATAAATAAGAAATGTACGATTTTCGGTATTCTCTTATGTTTAATTTTTTGTGTAGTTGTTTTTTGAAAAAGTGCGTGTGTGTTGGGTGTAATTATCTCAGAACAGGAACTGACATTTTATTTACTTCCTCGACACCTTCGTTTTTGCAATTTAGAACTTTGAGTGCATTCACTTAGCAGCATTCCAATTCGAATCGATTTTTTATGACTACAACATTTAAATCACTGCAATTTGGAAGCTGTCTGGTATACAATTGGTGTGCCGGGTGTTAGCCGGAGACTGACACACTCATATTTTAAAAATAAACATTTGAGATAATGCAATAAATATTTTTTCTTGTTTATTTTTTATTTTTCTTGACTCAGACGATTAAAGATTGTGCTTAAACAATTTGTTGTTTTTCTAAATGTGTGGTTCCGGGATGTTTACTAATGAAGTTGTGAGCATATATAAATTTAGATAAAAACAATTTAAACAAATAATAATATTAAATAATAGAAAATACGGTCATTATATTTATATTTTCATATTTGTAGGAATAAAATGTGAGAATAATGAAACAAATAAATCTGAGGTAACCTGAGGATTAAGTGGGTATTAATTTTTAAATAATCAATGAATACCAGACATGTGTTTGAAATTATGAACCATAAGCACTGTATAAGTTGCAATGATGTGGATAAATTCTGAGGTAATACAAAATTTGTTTACTGTTTACGGATCACACCTCGTATCCTTCATCATTGCATATCCTCAGCAATCGGTGTTCCCCCATTCTAATATTTTTTAGTAGTCTTCTATTGGATTATTTGAAAATCTTTTAATGATTCACACACCAAATATTAACTTTCAATTTTCGGCCATAATAATTAAATATTTAATGAACTAATAAAAACCCAAATTAAAAACTCACAATAAAACCATATTACCTAGAACATTCATTTCATTTAATTATGTAACATGCAATGTAATATATGAACGCTATACATATACAATTTTGTCTGTGGTTAGTTTAACCACAAATAATTTGAGAAGAATAGAAAATGCAGGAGGACAGGGCGAAAAATCAAGTTGAGTATCATATTTAGTGAATTGTAAAAATTATAATATAAAATCGACATCAAAATTTTGTGTGTTTGGCCTCGGCAAATATGTTAATTAAAAGAAAACATGAGAATGAAAGTGAAAAGCCATAAAATGGAAGTGAAAAATATGGAAATGAAATCAATTCTGACGATGGGTTAACATTGCATAATTGATATACTTCAGATATTCTTTTAATAGAGAAATCTCTATATAAATTTCATATTGAATGTAATTTACACTAGTTTACAAAATCTCATAGCATTGCTTAAGATATGGAGAATAGATTTTTGTAAAAAAATCAACTAATCTATTGTTAAGTTGAACTCAACAGAAATAAAATAAAAATAATCCAGCCCAAATCGTCTACAATTCAAGTCTAAACCCCAAAGACGTCGAAATCTTAACGACCTGAACCTAACATAATACCGATTCTGGTTTTATAACATATAACTTAGATATATTTCCATTTAATTGTCAGATGTAATTCTTCCATACCTTCGAATGTGTGCCTTTTACAGCATTGCCTCGAAAAAGGAAAATGTATTAAATTGGTTTGGAAGGATTAAATTACCTAAAAATGGGTAAATATACAAAATTCTAGGAACCGTAATACAGAAAATACTCCAGAGGCAAGTAAACAACAAGCTGCCTTCAGACGAAATAAAAGCTTTTTGGGCTATGCTACGAGCATAAAATATTCGGATCGATTCTGCTATACTGCAGTGAAACATCGCTTGTGTCTAACACCAAAACTAGAGGCAATCATTAAGAAATGTGTTTTGGCCATATACCATAAGTACTTAATGGAACAGGAACCCAAACATAGCACCGGTAGGAAAAGGAGATGGACTGGGTATAGAATCCCTAAGTATCTCGAAATCGATGTTGATCAAAAACACTTGACGACCAAGAATAACCCCACAAGTAAAAACTGTGTCGTCGGTATATATACTGAGCATATGGATTGCGGAGTTCTTCGGAATTACAAAGAGCTTTTTTTAGTCGCTTTATATAATCACATAATTTTCGGATTTAATGTGAATCAGTTCAAATCGGATATTCCAACATTGGATTTATAAATATTGAAATGTTGAGCCTTTGTGGGGGGTCCCAACTGCGGAGTTTGTTTCAATTCGAATAGTCCATTCGCATGGTGTTATAAAAAATATTTTTAACACCATTTTGTACATTTTGTGAGGGAGGTACCCAAAGGAGTACCCCATCTTCGAACGTGAACTAAGTTTGGAAGAAATATTAACATGTGCAAAGTTTGCAAGAAATCGGTTACTTTCTTCGCGAGTTATTATGCGCACCACTCGGCCAAGCAGACGAATGGACATTTGTAAATCTACTCTAAATTATCTGAAACGGATTTTATCCAAAGAAACAACAACAGAAACAACAACAAACCAATATTTTAATGAGTCACATTAAAAACTAAGACAAAATAACTTTACATTGAAACCAGTGAGCGGAGCAGTATAGTCGGACGGGGCCGACCATATGATACTCCATACAACTACCACGGAACTTATACTTTCTGCGTATCTATATGCCGAGCCAGGGTATAATTTCGTTATATTTGACCGATTATAGGTCAACATCTTCTTTTTCTTACCCTGGCATCTTTTCCGAATCTTGGTTTCCCGGGTTGAACATTGATGGCATTACGTACATTTTACATAGAATGGTCTTGGTTGATTCGACCCACTGAATATTGACCGACCATTAAAAAAGCACTTCGAATTATTTGGCCAGATTCCCTTCCCCGTGTGTTGTGATGTTAGGCTAATAAATGTTTTATAAAGAGCGACTTGGAAACACACACAAAACATTGAGTTTCGGTACCGAAAATTATAAGCATCATCTGACCTTAACCTGAACTTCATGCTTGGCAAATGTAGTAATAAATAATATCAGCATAGACAGTCCCCTGTTCATATTTATGTATAACTCCCACATCCTAGTACATACACCAACGTAATTGGTATCAATTTAAAGGTAAATGAATTCTCTTGGATATACTATGAACTTCTGGGGTTTACGTCCCTTAGGAATAAATATATATGCCTCGCTAAATATTGACCATTCCTTATCAAAACATTCATGCTTTTCTATGGTCAAATTCCCTTCTCTGAGCAAAATTTCGTGCTGTTCGGGCCATATTTGTGGCCTCTAGAGCAACCGGAGCGGGCACAAATAAAGTTGTTGGTCCATTTCATCCAGCAAATATTAACTGATCATTACCAAAAACAATTGGGGTTGTTTTTGGCCAGAATCCGCCTTACATGGAAAATTTCGAACATAACTGTGGTCTGTATCGTGTTTACAAATTATAATGGACAGGCGGATGGACACTCATG